>NW_027279459.1:0-37500 GCF_046629955.1 Centroberyx affinis
TAGACCAATGCAGATCATTTAATAAGTGTTACTGAATAACATTTTAATAAGCCAAGGAATTGAAGAATTTTGTCAAAAGTCAAATTTCAGTATCACCCTCTGAGCAGTTGCTGCCTTTTTCCTTAACTGGACAGAAATCTAGACCAAACTGTGAAACCACGTGACATAGTAATTACATACTGTACGTTTATTGGTGGGAATTTCCCTTTAAGCACCACTGGTAAAGCGAGAGACTGAGCGGGTTGGGGGCGGAGGTTGTCACGTGAACGAGCAGCTGAAAAACGGTATTCTGGTTAGATATATCTAAAGGTGAACGTGACGCATTTCACCCTGTGCCTCATGAAAGCGATCTGTGGTAGAGTAGCTTGTTGCTACACAGCTAATCTGGGAGCGCAGCCCAGAGGACGAGCTCGCAGCTCCGTCACCAGCCAGCTACCCACCGCTATTGTCTGTGTCTTTGTTTACAGAGAAATGTGTCTTCTAAGCTCATGTGCGGTGGGAGGCAGAGTGGGCGGCTGTATTGCATGTGTGAGGGTTTTTCGAAAAGAAATCCGGTATCCAAACATCAAGCGGTACAGATTACGTTATCAGTGTCCCGCGTAAGAATGTGTACCGATGTAGCAGTGGTAGAAGTCCCATGCTTTACTGCATGCTTGCTGAACTGCTGCTGCACTTTGGCTCCATCCTCTTAATTCTAAATACAGTAAATTTGACTTTGGCTTGAACTGACTGGCACAACAGACAACCTAGACAAACTATCACAAAATGCATGAATGGGAACTTTTTCTACAGCTTCACCGTAATTATAGTTTAGTTATGACTGTAGGCGAGGCCAGTGGCTAACTCACTGCTCCACAGCTATACTTGACAACCGCCTTAGAAAAACTGTCTGCAGTTACTTTACCACTGTCTGGCTGCCATGACTTGCTCAGTTCATCACCCTCTTCATCTTCTTTCTCCTCCTCCTCATCATACCCATGTTCACTCTCTTCAGCCATAGGCCTTCCACAACATAATGTTGTGAAGCATGCATCACACAACAGTACATATGTAGACACTGAAGCTGACTTATTACTGTATGCTTGAGAAAAGTTTTTCTCTCTTTAGAGCTGTGGGAATTCACAAAGAATGATTTGGTAACTAGGTGGTTGAGAGACACTAGACTTTGTGATGCAGTATATTAAAGGGGCATTAAGTAACTTATACATTATGTCGACTTCTGTGCTACTGTAATGGACAGAAATATAAAAGTCACATTTCCACAATAGAATGAGTAAGCAAGCTAATTAGAGTAGAGAAAATCTAGTGAAGAGGTAATGTATCACGGTGCAAATAATACTGCTTTGTCATCAGATTTTTTGGCTTGAGAATGAAATATGTTGTGATGCCGGTCGTTATAGCTTGTAGCGCTGTCCCCCATCTTTGAGCAGCTGAAAATGTGAGAGGTGGTTCATTTCCAAAGCAGAAAGTACAGGCTGGAAAGTGAGATTTTGAAAGCCTGGCCAACTAATCATTGAGTCATTGGTATTGATCAGCAACCCTATGAACCCCCTGCAGATAGATTATGGTCATTTTGCGCTCTGGGACAGTAAAAAATCTTAATGCACCTTTAAATTGCTTCTACTGTACAGCATTAAAGAGAGAATTGTCTGCAGTAATAACGCGGGATAGATGTAGCATGAATGCAGGAGGCGGGGCTTCTATAATGGCTTCCCCTGCAGCGCTGGTAGTGCTGAGGCCTGACTTTACGCAGCTTGTTCCAAACAGCAATATAAAGCAAAGAGCAGGTCTGGAGCAGAAGGGAACTGATGGCGTTTTCCTCGCTCATGCATAATTAACACATAAGAATAGGCAAACATGTGCGCACACAGGCATGTATGGCTCACACACACAGGCAAAGAGGCATGTACTGGATTCACACGAGGTTATATACATACATTGAGTTAAACACACACACGCACACGCACACGCACACGCACACATAGACACATCTGGGCACATGTGCACGTGAACACACACACACACACACACACACACACACACACACACACACACATACCTCTGTGTTTTCCAGCAGCTTTCATCTTTATTACACAATAGTCGTTTTGCAGTAAACTTATATAACTAGGGAGCCAGCTGCTCAGAGAGAGAGAGTAGAGAGAGACAGAGAAAGAGAGAGAGACAGGAAAAGAGAAAAGTGAGAGAAAGAGACAGAGAGGGGGTAGAGATGGAGGAGAGAGAGACAAGACAGTGGGAGAGAAAGAGAGAGAACGAGAGTGACAGAGAAAGAGGCAGAGGGAAAGAGAATGACAGGAAGAGGAGAGAAGAGAGAGAGGGAGTGAGAGAATGAAAGGGGGGAGATAGAGATAAAGTGGCAGAGTCAGAGGGGGCAGAAAATGAAAGAGAGGGTGAAAGGACAACACAGGAAGAGAAAGCACCGGAAAGGAGTGAATGAGAGGCGTTAAGAAGGAAAGAGTTGGAAGGAGAGAAATTCAAAGAAAAGGAGGGAGAGAATGAGAAAACAGGAGCGAGAGAGCGATTCTGGGCAGCAGGCTGAAACAGATGTTCTCACAGCGAGACGCATTTGACCTGTGACCCCCCCAACATAACGCCCTCTTTTACTTCCGCCTTTCAAATATTCAACTACAGCTTATTAAAAACTTCCAAACGTTCAACTCCCCATCTGTCTCACCGAACCCTCAAAAACAACTACAACTGTTTATTCAAAACTTTCCAAACCCGTACCGTCCAATCTGTCTGTCTCATCTGCCTGAAACTGTAAATTACAGTCTAGGTTGATGCTGATGCTGTTTTCCAGAGTGACAGTGAGCAGTAACCTATGATTCCCAGATCACCAACATTGCAGGCAAGGGTGCGTTCACAGCAAGCATCTCAATCAAACTCTCAGTCTCAATCGTTTCCTCCTTTTAGTCTGGTTCGTTTGGGCAGGTGAGAACGATGTCATTTGAACGTGGGTTGCACCTGAAAAAGTGAGAACGTAATCGCACGAAACAACACCAAAACATCTGGTTTTATGAGTATGTTGTTTTTCATTGTTTGACCGTTGATCCATATGGTCTCATGGGTATAAGGATGGATATTGACATCTGTGTTCTTACCTGCTATGAAGGCCAGAGATGGTAAACTATGGCAAAGAGCACAGATAAGTCCGTAGTTAAAGTTTCGGATTTGCCGCTCCCCGGCTGTCAGAATCTTAAATCTCGTGGGATGACAGGTTACCAAAGCTCTGTCCAATAAACAAGCTTCTTGTGAGTCATGTGACTTCAGTTTACAAGTCCTAGTTCGCTTGTATTCGGGCCGCGTGAACATAAACAAACCAAATACAAAAATGTTACAAAGTAAACTTTTCAAATATGGTTCGGACCAACGAGAACAAACTGTAGGTGTGATCGCACCCTAACTAATAGTAAGGAGTGCAAAGGTCAGAGCCACATTGTCCTGAAAATAGATGCAATGATGTAGTGATCAATGACAAGGTGAGTGAACAACCTGTCACCAAAACCACCAAACCAAATCAATTGTATTTTCAGAAAAGTACTAATTTATGCTTTTTCCCTTAAAAGAGTCAATCCTCATATCAGTTAAATTTCAGAATAAAGGTTTATATCAGCCGATAAGGTGGATAAACTGAGCTCGCATTGCATCCTTGAATAGATGTAACCAAACAAATCGAGCCAAAAATGATTATGCATGATCACAGGTGGACACATTCTTACTTTATAATGGCAAATTTGCAACTTGTTAACAGCTTGTCACTTGTAAAAAAAAAAAATACCTAGGATTTTCTCTGTCTTGCAATCACAACAACAGATTGTTTCAACTCTGCTTTTCACAAACAAGGACATGCGGGAAATGAGATTTGAATGATTTGACAGTTGCCACTGATGACAGAGTGTCTCCAGAATCTATTAAGAAATATGCAGGTGGTGTATTGACTTGCATTGCACACAACTGTCTGTCTGTATCGAACATAACGGCAAACATTTATTAATAACTTCAAAAATACTAGACCGCCAGTGTTGTTTCTTTAACTCTGGAAACATCAAAAACTGTTTATTTAAAGTTTACTGGTTTTAATTACATGCATTCTAGGCACTTTATTGTTTACATTGACTAACATTTCCCTTTGGCTCCTCCCCCAAGAGGAACTGTTTAGAATAGTTTCAGGCATACAGGCGTACAAGGCATGGTCTGGGAACTGGTTGATTGAGAGAAACTAGAGTTTTGTGTTACAACATACCGTAAGAATTCAGTTCTACTGTGGGAGCAAAGAATAGTCTGGAGTACTAATGCCTTTTGGATGTAGGATAAATGCAGGAAGATGGACTCAGTATGCTTCCCGTACGCCTCCCCCTAAAACATCTGCTCCAACAACAACTTCAGACAAACAATATGTCTTCTTTTACTTTTGTCTCTCAGACACATCTGCTGCTATACATGCAGCGGCGTTTCCTGACACGCAGCATATGGCTACAGGTCTGCTCTTTTGTTAGGAGAAGAATGCGTTTTCGTTCACATTTACATTTTAGGCATTTAGCTGACACTTTTATCCAGAGTGACTTGACAATGAGTGCAACTGTAGAATGAGCTTAAATTCCTTGAACATTACAAGCAACCAACAGTAAGGAGTGCAAGGCTCAGAGCTACAAAAAAAAAAAAAAAAGTTGTATCACTGCAACCCTAGAATGATAGTGCATAATGAAGGAGTATTAAGAAAGAGAATAAAAACGGAGAAGAAGAAAGGATTTTTATTGTAATTACAAATGAACTATAGTTTTATATGTGCATTTTAGAGTGCATTGGCATTCATACCTGAAGCCTCTATTTTGTGTTCCCACACTGGTTGTCCTGACATTGTTGGCACCCCGAGTGAGATGAAGCATTGACATGGCACTTATCAACCCATGGACATGGTTGAAGTCGCCTCTGGATGCTGGTAATGTCTACCTTTAAGTGAAATGCAGGGTTCCTGTAGGTGAGCGTAGGTCTGGTGAGATCGGTCTCTGCCTTCAAGGGAAAAAGGGGCAAGATTAGAAGCACCTATGGCGACTTGGTGTTGCTCACTCTGTGTATTGTTTGTTTGTCATGTGTTTGCGTGTGGCAATTACTTGTTTTCCGATCAGATATGATCAAATGGACTTATTATTTTATATCTTACCTCGTGTTCTATGTGTTTTAAGTGTTAAGTGCTAAGTGTCTTAAGCATCTTGTGGTTCCTTTTAATCATTCTTTGTCCCTCTCTGTCTGTTTTAGGTGAGCTTGCCAAAATCCCAATCAACCATGTTGAGGAGGCGATAAAGTATTGAACTTGAACTTGAACTAATCAGTGCTGACAGCAGGGATGCCTGGGATGGAATGGTGTTGTAGTTTACTGCTGAACCTTCTGCCAAACCTTCTGCCAAACCAAACATCTACGATAGGAAATGCCCTCTTGATAACCCCAGTGACACACTTGCTCTCACCCAACCCCCCTTTCCTCTTATAGCCAACACAGGTTTCTACCTACAGCTTCTTTCTACCTGCATCCAAGACAGTCTCTGAGCAACCACCATAGACTACACCACACACAGCGTGTATCATCAGCTTCTGTGGATTGGGAATTGGTTTGAAGCTCCCCCGTAACTTTTTTTGTCGAATACTTTAATAAACTTCAAACGATTACTTCTAATCTGCTGCGGAATCGCTCATGAAAAACCAATAAAGAGAAACGAAGATCAAAATGATACATATAAGAGGAGCACAGGAACCTTGAGGGCTTAAGAACTAGTTTTCTACCCTAAAACATTGTTTACCAACTCGATGCCTTTTGGAATAACACATCTGAATCACTCTTAAGCCTTGGTAGACTTACTAAGCCCTTTGAGCTACATTCTTGTCAAAGGGATCTGTCAGTTTCGAGCCCTTACAAGCCCACAGGCTGTAAACACACAGAGAGTTTCTAAGCAGTAAGAGCTTACGCTGTGTTGGGAGTTTCCCTGGAGGTTCCCTCACCACACACCAGGCATTTGCCTCGGTGACATTGGTGCAGTGACAAAGAGTTTCAAAGTACATACTGACAGAGTGCAAGCACACCAGAACCTGACATACAGCGTCGGTGTTGTAGAAGCCCCCCTTCATGCGTTTATCTTACATCTATCCTTCACTGATACTCAAGATCAAGATAAAGATAAACTTCATTGTCCCCAGGGGGAAATTTGCCTTGGACATGCATAGCTGCTACATAAAGAGAGGACAACAGACAAAACAATACAGTGCAGTCACAAACATAAGTGGCACATAGTCAATACCCCTCTATCTTCCAGCATTCAAGAGTTTCACTGATAGAAGAACAAAGGAGTTTTTATATCGGTTCAATTTCCATTGTGGAATCCTGAAACCTCTGTCTGAGAGGAGCGGGTCAAAATGTGACTGGAGCACATTAAAGGAGTCTGAGATTATTTTCCCAGACTGTTTAATGATGGCCTGACGGAAGATTGTCTACTGCATTTTTCAGCAAAATGCAGTAAATAGTGGGATTTCTACAATGTCTGCAGATAGATAGATAGATAGATAGATAGTTGTGTGTGTGTGTATGTGTGTGTGTGTGTGTGTGTGTGTGTCTACACAGCAGCACACAATACACATGAGGCCATGCACAGAAAAGTAAAGAAAGAAAGAAAGAAAGAAAGAAAGGAGAGGGAACACCTAGAGGGCCTCTCTCCCAAGTGTGTGTAAAAGTGTGTGTGTGTGTGTGTTCCTCTCACCCTTCTCTTGCAATTACCAAGATGAAAGTAGCTCTCTCTCTCTCTCTCTCTCTCTCTCTCTCTCTCTCTCTCTCTCTCTCTCTCTCTCTCTCTCTCTCTCTCTGTCTCCCTCACACACACACACACTCTTGGAAGTCAGTCTAGGTCCTCTCCCTTTCTCTCTCTTCTTTACTCGCTTTCTTTTTGTTTCTGTTTTTCCTCTTTCATCTTGTCTTTTCCCCCTTCTCTCTCTCCTCCTCTCCCTCTCTCTTTCTGTCAAGCGAAAATCTGTTCTTCTATCACCAGATGCTCTTCAAGTTAGCCTGGTGTGTGTTTGTGATTATGATTAGGCCTGTGTGTGAACAGGTAGCAGACAAAATATTACACCTCCTTTGATTTAGCACTCTTGACAAGCCTAAAAAATTATTTGACTCAAAGGAATACATTTAACTTAATTGATTCTCCTTGCTAGTAGAATAATCTGTTATCCCTTTCACACACACACACACACACACACACAAATACAAATACAAATACAAAAGCATGAATAATGTGTCTGACCTGAATATTTTTTCGGTCCGGATATTTTCAATATTACTCGGATGTTTTAATAGTATGACTGTAATCGCAGAGAAAACATATTTAGCTGAAGATAACTTGACTGGTTTATCTTGTTGAACTTAGAGGAGAAGGAGGAGGCAGAGTTTTTTTCTGTTCTCCAGTCAGTCTGCCTGCTTCACACAGAGAGAGAGAGAGAGAGAGAGAGAGAGAGAGAGAGAGAGAGAGAGAGAGAGAGAGAGAGAGAGAGAGAGGGAGAGAGAGAGAGAGAGATACAAGATTGAGATACAAGATACAAGAGAGATACAAGATCGTCTGCCTACCATAAACCACTGGACATGAACCAATTACCAATCCTGTTGGCTCAAAGGTCTCCCTAAGTTTGTGTGTGTAGGTGTGTGTGTGTGTGTGTTTATCAGTGGTGGAAGAAGTACTCAGATCTTTTACTTAAGTAAAAGTAGAAATATCACAGTATAAATATACTCTGTTACAAGTAAAAGTCCTGCATTCAAAATGTTACTTAAGTATAAGTACAAAAGTATTAGCATCAAAATGTACTTAAAGCAACACAAGTAAAAGTACTCATTATGCAGAATGGCCCATTTCAGAATAATACAGTATATTATATTATTGAATTATAATATATTGATGCATTAATGTGTAAGCATCACTTTAATGTTGCAACTGGAAAAGGTGGGGCTGATTTCCACTACTTTATATACTGCTGGGTAGCTTACAGTAATCTATAATAATACATCACAATTTATTAGTTGATTATATTTTGTATTAATAATCTGAATCTGCAAAGTAACTAGTAACTTAAGTTATCAAATAAAGGTAGTGGAGTAAAAAGTACAATATTTCCCTCTGAAATGTAGTGGAGTAGAAGTATAAAGTAGCATAAAATGGTAATACTCAAGTAAAGTACAAGTACCTCAAGATTGTACTCAAGTACAGTATTTGAGTAAATGTACTTAGTTACTTTCCACCTCTGGTGTTATACATTAGTTTTGATAAATCAAAGCTGCAGAGAGAGAGAGAGAGAGAGAGAGAGAGAGAGAGAGGGAGGCTTGTTCGCACGCTTTCTGTTAGTCTCATCATTTTGATTACTAATTTAGCTTTGGTGAGGCCAGTTTGTCTCTATTTCTTGTCACGGCGGGTCTGATCTGCTCTGCTCAGCGACTTTATGAGTCGAAGTTGGTTTGACTGGGAGTGGATGAAGACTCCCCATCGCTCCACTGCTGCTCTTCACTTAGACACATTTGAGTAGGGGCACAGTAGCCAAAGACATAGGCTATTTCTCCCAGGGAAGCTTTTGATTTTTCTTCATTTTTATTTACATCACAATATGGAAATTAAACCGGATGCTATTTCATTTGCACTTGCCATCTCTAAGATTTTTTTTATAACGCAGATAAGACACATTTTTAATTTGAGAAAATTGAGACAGATAAGGCAGCAATAGATGTAAATACGTTCAGTTGAAGCTTGTCAGTTTATCAGACAGACTGTGTTTCAGCCCAGTAGTCCAATTTATGTGGATTTAACCTCATTGAAGAAACATTACTAAGAGAGAGTGAAAATGGCTGATAGATAAAGAGAGAGAGAGAGAGAGGCAGAGAAAGAAAGTGAAAGAAAGTATGGGGGAAAGTTTTGCTTGTCTTCCTGCATTACCTATAAAAACAGACATAGACGGAGAAAGAAAGACACACACACACACACACAATAACGTACAAACACTTGTCAAGCTCTGGTGCTGTACATGGATCTGACAGAAGCAGCTTAGGGACGCAGCCTTGTCCATCATCCTGCTTGTTGACAGACACACACACACACACACACACACACACACACACACACACACACACGCACACAAAACTAAGTCCTGACAGATGCACCACAGAGACAAAAGTGTGGCCCTGTGTTTGTGTACAAATGTGACTGTGTGTGTGTGTGTGTGTGTGTGTGTGTGTGTGTGTGTGCGTGTGTGTGTGTATCAGCCCCAACGCAAGCGAGCAAAGTCATACATCTACCTTTCCTCCCACAAAAATCAACTCCAACAACCACTAAAAGCTGTAGACTTGCTTGTGACTGAAAGATCCATTCTCTGTTGGATTCATTTTACTTTTTACTGAATCAACAGAGCAGTCTGATCCTCAAGTTTGGGACTTGGGCCCCCTTGGGGGTGTTGTGATGAAGTGAGGGAGTCGTGGAATATACTGTAATGTGAAAAAATATATTTTCGATCTACAAATTTATTTTTGTCAATGCGTTTTTTTGTGAAATAATGGATATTATCAGACTCAGGTAGGAAAAAAAATGCAAAAGTGTGAAATTTTCAATCATTTGGTGTGAAAGAATGACCATTATGGGGATTTACGGCTGCAGCAAGGAGCCGAGAGTAAGCCCAAAAATGTTAAGAACCACTCCAATTGTACATACATGCAGATATTGATTTTAGCTATAGGAATTAAAGCTGTAGAGGAGCTGGGAAACAGTGTCCGGGCTGCTCTTCATGCCCTGCTACCACCCTGATCCTGATAATCTGCTAGAAAATGGAAGAATGGATGAATTAAAGATGCTAGTTAGAGATAATCCCTTCTTTTAACTTTGCTTAGTTAGCACGCGTATTACCAATTATTAGATTTAATCATCACTGTTATTATCCAGAGATATTTTATGTGAAGAATCTAGCAGTGTCTACATTTCTCAGGTGTGAGGCCACCAAAAAAAAAAAAAAAAAAAAAAAACTAAAATCGAAAAAGATACAATGTGCAAGTGATTGAGCAAGTTTTAAACTTAAACTCAAAATCGTATCTCTTTAGTGAATGTTTCACACAGTCCCAGATTCTATACACAAATTAACATTGAAAACGTTTAATGATTTAATATGCAGTTTATTTCATTATATTTTACTTTATTTCTATTTCATTTATGTTTGAATCTGTGCTTTGGCAACATGTGCACATGTGCACCATGCCAATAAAGCTCATTGTATTGAATTGAATTGCAATTGACATGAACACTGATTATCCAGGCAGCCTTTATTGGCTGCCTGTCAGCGCTGCCTCAGTCTCACTTCCCTGTCACAGAACGTCTGACAGTGTTTACCGGCAGTTATGAGCGCCACGCCCTCATGCTGGACGAGTGACAACAAAAGGAAACACCGCGATGTTGTCACCTCTTCCTCCCTGGTCTCTACCCCCCTTTTACCGTATAATTTGAACATCCTCCCTCTGCGCAGAAAATAGGTAATTTCTTTGTTTTGACGTGGATTAATGTTGTAGTCCGGTTGTCGCTCTTCAAACCTTCGTAATCATCGGTAATCAGTCTCACAACATGCAGTGACAGGCCTCTATTTCTTGAAAAAGTGGTGGTTTGGGGCTAATTCGGGTTGTGGATCCACGTCTGTCACAATTTTGGTTCCAGTTTTGGTTCTAGTGAATGGATGCAGCTTGAATTCCAATGACAGCATAACATTTTACTACTTAGTTGTATGTGTTTTTTGGAGAAAATCAAAACTATAGAGATCTTTTAACTTTGCATTTTATCTAGCAAAAGAAAATACAATACATTAAGCCATTTTAGCTTTACATGTAACAGTTTATGGAATGATTCATGTGTTGTCCTTTCAATTGTTAACTTACAAATCACAAAGTATTTACCGATACCGATTTGATATGATATAACTATGTAGCACCTATGTACATAACATATTAACCTCACTCTCAAGTTCAGGACCACTCATAGAGAAACCACACATTTAAATAAAATCTACTGTAAAATGCAGTGATTTAACATTATGAGTAAAGAATAAGGTTTGGGCTCACACACATAAGGAGTGTTTCAGAGTGCTGGATAATTTTTTACAGTATGTTTTTAGTATGATTTGTCTTTGCCACGACCTTGTCCTCTAAAAATGTCTGGTGTGAAGTTCTCTCAGCTGTTGTTCAGGTATATATTCCTCCTCCCTCACACTCCACTCCTGTCAGTCTGTCATTTAAAGTCTATCCACTCTTTTTTGTTTTCTCTCTCTGTCTCCTAACTCACTGTATTGTTTTACATACTTCTGTTGCCACAGTCTGGGTACAGTAAGTTTCCTTTGGAGTGGATTATTTTAAAGTCTGGGTTAGTGGAAGGGGAGCACAGAGATGGTGGAGAGGGAAAGACGGAGAGAAAGAATGGAGCAGAGAGATGGAGAAGGAAAGAGAGAGAGAGAGAGAGAGAGAGAGAGAGAGAGAAGAGGCAGTTGAATTATAAAGGAGGAGTTTTTTGGGAACCGCCCGCCATTCTTTACTGCTTTATGCGTCCCCAGAGCGCGCACACACACACACACACACACACATGCACACACACACACACACACACACACACACACACACACACACGCACACACACAATCTAACTTGGGAACTTGCGCACACCAAAAACAATGCACACACTATCTTACTTGGAAGACATGCACGCACAACACACACACACACACACATAATTTCTCGCCAAAGCACACACACACACACACACACACACACACACACACAGTCATACTCGCAATTGCATGCACACACATAGCCTACGTATGTAAAGTGATTTTTTTTCGTCCTTTTCCTAACTCCAGCACACACAGACACAGACGCAGACACTGACACACACACACACACACACACACACACACACCGTCACAACCATTGTCGACCGGGGAACATTCTTTTCCTCCGTTAAAATAAAGTATTTGCCAAACCCCGGCTCTGAGAAAAGGAGTTCAGAGCGAGAGAAACAGAGGAAAAAGTGGGTTTTCAAGTTTTCACAAGGGGGGCTCTCCCCAGCGTCAAACTTGTTCAGACTGTAATGTGCACACACAAACACATGCAGGTGCACACACACACACACACACACACACACACACACATATGCATAAACACACACATGAACATATGTAGAGGGAGCATGGCAAGGGACAGGCATGACACATTTGCAAGCGTTTTTTGGCAAGACATGAAGAGAGAAAAACAGAGAAAAGCAATAATGAGAGACGAGACAAAGAGGATTGGCTGTTCCTCTTTTGAAAGGAAAAAGTTAACTTGAATGTGTGTGTGTGTGTTTGTGATTGTTGTTTGCCAGAGAGTGTTGTATGTGTGTGTTCATAAGAGAAGCAGTAAACAAACTTGAGTGTGTGTGTGTGTGTGTGTGTGTGTGTGTGTGCGCGTGCGAATGTGAGTGCATGTGTGTTAATAAACTGAGGGAGGGTCTTGTCAAGGTGATAAATAGAACAAAACACACCGGGACGGATTAGAGAGAGAGAGAGAACGAAGAGATTAACCATAGGAGGCCCTGAGATAGAAGGATGGAGGAGGGGTGGAGGGAGGGATATAGCAAGGTAGATAGGGAGAGAGAAAGGGAGGGAGGGAAGGAAATCACACCGGGACAGATGAAAGACGGAAGAAAACTTTTAGGAGGAGGGGAGGAAGAGCGAAGGTGCAAAACATATAGATGAAAGGAGAAACCTGATGAAGAAAGGAAAGAGAGTCAGGAAAGGAGGGAGAGAGTAATGAGTGAGGGAAGAGGGAGGAGAGAGGAATGGAAACAGGGAGGCGGGAAGGGAAGGAGGGAAGGATGTAGGGCGAGGAAGATTGGGAAGAGGGGAAAAGAAGGGAAGGGAATGACACCGGGGATGGAGAGAGAAAATAAAATATACAGATTAGAGGAAAACCTGGAGAAGAAAGCAGAGAAGGGAGGGAGAGAGGGAGAGAAGAGGGGATAAGAACAAGGAAGGGAAGAGAGATGGAGGGAGGGAGGGAGGGAGGGATATAGGGAGATAGATAAGGAAAAAGGGAAGGATGGAGGGAGGGAGGGAAGAAGGAGGGAATCACACCGGGAGGCAGGTGGAGGAAGAGGGATGGAGGCAGAAAGCATACAGATTAGAGGAAAACCTAAAGAAGAAAGAAGAAGAGAGGGATACGGAGGGAGGGAGCGAGGGAGGGAGGAGTCACACTGGGCCGGTGGCGAGAGAAGAAAGGAAAACCTATGGAGGGAGGGGAGGAGAGGCGGGAGACATAGATTAGAGGGAAACATGGAGGGAAGAAAGGAGGGAGGGAGCGATGGAGGGAGGGAGAGAAGAAGTAATAAAGGGGAAGGGGAGAGAGGCAGGAGTAGGGAGGGAGAATGGGAGAGGTAGGGGGTCCTGATGAGAGGAAACCATGATGGAGAAGAAGCAGAAGAAGACGAGGAGAGGAAGGAGAAGGAGAGGGAGTTATATCACTGCACATAAAAAAAAACACAACCCTAGTTCATGTCTTCCTCTCTTTCTCTCCGCACGGAAACGATCATGTCAAACTGTATTTTGAAACGTGGCGGTCTGATGTTGCTCAGAAACACACATCTTGTAGAACACAACTCAATCCAAATCTTCAATTTCAGCGTACATCCGCCCCATCCTCCAAGCAGCACTTATTTCAATGAAAACGTAAAAACTTTTGTAAGAGATTCTCCTGTCGTTCCTCCAAGTCGTCCTCCACCAAAATGCACAGTGGGAGGCGGCACCATGCGGCGTGAATACATCTGAAAAGACATTTTATAGAAAGAGCGAATGGCACTTAACAAGGATTAAAGAAAACCAGCGAGAAAATCAGGGCAGGGAAATTCCAAGCGAAGCAAATTCAATTTTAAGCAAATTTCCCCAAACCGTCAACACGATGACTCTGCTCTCTTTCCTCCTCTGTTCATCATGATGCATCTTTGTGTGTTTTGGATCGACCATATTTAACCTTTCTTTCTTGCTTTTTTCTCCTTTTCTGTCTACCTTTATTTCTCTCTCTCTCTCTTTCATCCCGCTCTGTAGGGCGTGGTTCCAGTCAGGCATCAACTTCCTGGCTGTGAAGCCTAGCAACCTGGTTGCCTGGGAGATCAAACAAGAAATGGCACCGGGAAGCAGTTCGCTGGCGGTGATGTGCCAGAGGAAGTCTTCCTCCACGGCAGAGAGGTAGGAACAAATCCCCTTCATCTACTCATCTGTCTTACAGCAGCTTGTATTTCCTTTCCTTAAAATGTCTGAAAATGTCTTAGATTATCTAAATTTAAGGCTTTAAATACATAATAAGAGGTCTTAATTATTTTCACTGTAACGCTGTTTCATCATCATAACCAACAATCTGATTATGTCACATGTGCATGCAGGCTGATCTTAGTGGCAAATGCAATTCTCATCATCCACAGTGGATGGAGAAATTTTGGGGTACAAGAAGCAAGCTTGGATGGCATATACAAAGAAACATTTCGAGGTCCTCTTCTGTTTTTATTGTGACAATAGACATTTTAACTCCCATTTCAATGTTCCTATGAGCCACGTTTGATAGGAGGCTCAGAAGTTAAAGAGAAGAAAACACTGCTGTAGACCATGGGTGCATCCCAAGTCTCTTATTTGATATTTCCTTGCTCCTCGATCCTCGCTTGAACCGGAAGTCGTTCTGGTCCGCCATTTTGAAGGTCGTCCCAAAGCTCTTATTTCTGCTCCGAGGAGCGAGGAGCGAGGAGGGATCTCTGAGGAGCTATGAGCGAGGAGACACCAGAGCAGCCTTCCCGGAAGACTTTCAGCTGAACGCCATGATATTCATTACATCATGACGTCGCTTCATATGACGCTTCAGAGGAAAGGACGTTTCATTTCTCTAAAAACATATTTCCTCGTTTCCTCTCTCCTCGCATGGTTTCCTTGCGTCTCTCCATCCATGAAAAGACGCAAGTGAGGGAATCGTGGATGCAATTTAAGAGACTTGGGATGCACCCGATGTAGCAGGAAGAGCTTGTCTCAGCATCTATTGGCTGATTGGCTGATCTGACCCTTGAACTCCAATTTCTAACCTATAGCCTTACAGATGTGTGTGTGTGTGTGTGTGTGTGTGTGGTCGGGTGTAAGGTTTGGAGTTAAGGAGCGTCTAATTGATGGACTGGGGTTGAGGGGTTACTACCTAATTTACACTGTATACAGACACACACACACACTCACACATACACACACACACATAGTGGGTTGACAAGTGGCAGTGGAAAGCACTGACCCAGGTGTCATGCTAAATTTGCCACTTGGTAATTGCTCGTGTGGTTTGTTGTGTGTGTGTGTGTGTGTGTGTGTGTGTGTGTGTGTTAGTTTGTACTGGCCAGGTGTAAATTGACAATAGTATAGTAATTGCTGCCTGCAGTTTTCATATTGGCGATAATGTGACAGCTGTTAGCTAGTTGGGTTAGTCACCTCTCTCTGATAGTCCCAGTCCAGGTTTAGGAGTATTTGCATTTACAGTTGAAAAAAACCCCCCAAAAAAAACATAGAGATGATTTGGTTCGCAAAGTGTTTCAGCCCAGAGCGAGCTAGAAGGACCGCAGTGGAAGAGCGGATCCACCATTTGAAAAGATTGATGCCTACTCTTATAAAATGATTTAGAGCATGAAACTGAAGCACAATATGGCTTATGATTATAGTTAAATCATCGTCCTTCTAACGGGATAAAGACAGGATAGAGCTTTTTGTATTTTTGAAATATTAACCGAAGAAATTCTGTCCGTATTTTCAAAACATATTTACAGCATTTCGGAATAAAACCTGGACTTTTTTGTTATTCTTGATCATTTTAAGACAGACATACGGTATGTTTTTAACATGTGTTTTAAAACTTGTCCAATTAACTACGCTCAGTTAAACTACGTTATGCTAAATTCAAGTAACTAAAAATTACGAAATCGATTGCAGGACAGGGGCGGAAATTAACTGACCTGTGGCCAGTTACTTCATAGCCTGGGCTAGTGGAAAGATCAGTAACTGAATGGTGGTAATAGAGTTAGTTTAGTTGGGTTAATTCCAGTGCTGATAACAGTTTTGACGTGTAGCTATTGTAGAAATTTTGTTCTCTTTTCAGCTGTCTGACGTTACAAGACAAGTTCTGATAACTCATTGGTTGACAGAAACATACTAATTTGATTCCACCGTATATCAATGGTAACCAATGTAGAACCCTTCATGTATTATTGTGCATGTATCCTGCATTAATACTCATACAATTCCTTATTGATTCCATATATATATAAATTTATATGTGTATATACAAGAAAATGTTGCTCAACTAACTCGTTACTAGGCAATGGGAACTTAAGAGAGCTGAGAAGAGGGCAAAACATGTTTTTTTTCCCCAAACATCTCCTCTTAGGGATGGATGAGACTGTGCATGTGTGTGTGTGTGTGTGCATGTGTGTGTGTGTGTGTTTCTGTGCCAGAACTTGACTTGTGAGGTCCAGAAGTCCGCATAAGTACAAGGAATTTAGATTTTTGCTGGTTCCACCAGAATTTGTGTTTGTCCGTGCATGTGTGTGTGTGTATGTGTGTTTGTGTGTTTGTGTGTGTGTGTGTGTGTGTGTCTGGTGATTGGTTATCAGGGTCTAAGGCCTCTGGTCATCGATTAGCTGTCTTAGAAGCACAGAGTCAAATGGACTCCAGAAGTACACACACACACACACACACACACATACACACACACACATACAGCTCAGTGCGAGAAATACTGAATGCAAGACAGAGTGCAGTGAGTAGTAAATAGTACGCTGTCAAATATAGTGGACTGTGAGAGGTGTGTGTATGTGTGTGTTGATGCATGTGTGTGTTTGTGTGTATGTGACTGCACACGGGTGTTCATATGTATGTGTGTGTTTATGTGTGTATGTCAGGCATAGTCAACTGGAAACAGCATTAGCCATGGCTGAAAGGAAACCTACTTGAGCAGTAAACACAGATACGATCCATATCCCTACATTCCTCCTT
Source organism: Centroberyx affinis (assembly GCF_046629955.1). Lineage (NCBI taxonomy): Eukaryota > Metazoa > Chordata > Actinopteri > Beryciformes > Berycidae > Centroberyx > Centroberyx affinis. The sequence goes on from NW_027279459.1 coordinate 17,104, forward strand.
TCTCTCTCTCTCTCTCTCTCTCTCTCTCTCTCTCTCTCTCTCTCTCTCTCTCTCTCTTGCTCTCTCTCTCTCTCTCTCTCTCTCTCTTTCTCTCTCTCCACTACTTTCTGGCCTATCTTTCTCGCTTTCGCTCTCCTCTATCTCCCACTCTCCTTTTCCCTCCCTGCTCTTTTCTCCATCTATATCTATTTCTCTTTCTTCAACAATCCCTCCTGACCTCCCTCCCTTCCTCCCTCTCTTTCCTTCTCTCTCTCTCTCTCTCTCTCTCTGTTAGTCGAGAGAGAGGGTGTTGATGAATGACTTCCATTACATGAAACTGTTATTACAGGACGCCGGTTCAATTAGCGCCACTTAGCTAGCCGTTAGCCACGTCTAGCCTTGACCGATGGACAGCGTCAGCAGTGAGACTAATATTCCACAGGCAGGATGGAGAGAAAGAGGAAGAGAGAGATGATAATAATAATAATGATGACACATCGGCTCTGAGCTTTCAGATTAATAGCGTATGGCAGCTAAAAGTTTTCGCCAGATGCTCAGAGGACTTAAAGTAGAACTTGAAAAGTTTGGGTGTGTGTATTTATACAGTAGATATGTCTTAGTTTTGAAGGCACATAGAGTATAATGATGATAGGTGGGTAGTTAAAATTCTGTGAAGTATAGTATTGATGGTAGAGTTGTTCTGATACCGATACCAGTATTGGAAATGCCTCTGATTCAGCCTAAAATGTTAGATCGGGTATCGGCGAGTACGCGAGTCTATGCACCGATCCGATATCACGTAATTTATTAGCCCTGAAAAAAATCAACTTTAAAGTAGTTTCACCCGGATAAAACGTCAGTTTTCCCAGAAATCTATACTTATATACTAAATTTATACTGTTACTGTACTATTTAAAATTTGAAATGTCTTTTATTTTACTAAATTGTGGCTGCACTTTAACAGTTTTTTAAAGGAATTGTTATTTATTCCTAGATTTATTTATTTATGTTCTTTTTCAGTTATGACTGACTGTCAAACTAGATAATAAAGTTCTATGGCATTTATTCTCTGTATGTATTTGTTCATGTTTTACAAAGGGTTTAACCTGAGCCAGGCCATACAACAATGATAGCAATCATATCGCATCCATACAGGGTTAGTAGTATACAGCTGTTAAAAAATAATAATAATATATATATTTTTTTAATGCACTGGTATCGAATCAGTACTCGGTATCGGCCGATACACAAGTTCATGTATCGGAATCAGTATCGGGAAGGAAAAAATAGTATCGGAACATCTCTAATTGATGGTATAGTATACTTATTTTAAATTTGCACATAGATTCACACTACTGCACACAGAAAAATAAAAGTGCCGAAAATGTTTCTTCAGAGTGATGCCATAGAAGAACCATTTCAGGTTCCACAAAGAACCTTTGTTCCTTCCGTTCTTTAAAGAACCATTTCTTAGACACCTGCACTGTGTTTTTGTTTATCTGGCTTTGTATAGCCTCATTTGTAATTGCACAATATACTATGGAGGGGTTTGGTTACTTTCCATATTTATGCCATCACCCACCATCCAATAACTAAGAATTAACTAACTAAGAATCTTGAAAGGTTCTTTGTGGAACAGAAATGGTTCTTCTATGGCATCACTCTGAAGAACCATTTTTGTTTCCAGTTCGCACTTTTATTTGTACGTGTGTGTGGTGCAGTTCAACATGTTGTAGAACTAGTTCAATAGGTTTCTAAATGAGGTATTGAAGAAATGATTTGTAGTCCAGGCAGGGAAATTACCGCCAGCCACATGTTGATTTATGTATCACTGGTGAGTTTGTCTACTCTACCAGCCACTTTGGTAGGTAATGACTCATCATTTATGATATGAAAACATGGGATCCATCCATCTTATACCTATGGAGTCATATGTCCTACACTGTTTTCAGCTCTTGGTGGAGTTGTTTGCAGATACAGTGTGGTTTCTGAACTGCTGATTGGGCTGTTTAAAGCCAGCAAGGTCAGCCATCTCTTTAGTCTATTATTGGTGATACAGTTCAGTTTTTGAATTGCTGAATAGGCTGTTTCATAGTTTCATAGTTATGGCTAAAAAAAAAGAATTGTCTCAAATGTCCCAAAATGTGATCACCACCAAAGTCTAATCAATTGTCTCTTGGTCCAAGACCCATCTATCCACTAAATGTAATGGAAATCCGTTCATAGGTTTTTGAGATATCCTGCTGACAGACAAACTAACATGGGAGGAAATATGACCTCCTTGGCAGAGGTAAAAAGCATCTAGGTGGCTGGCGAAAAAGAGAAAGTGTTTGATGAACTTTGGGATGTACCAGTCATTGTGGCCTCAAGGCAAACAAGTTAGTTTCCCGGCCTGGTTATCATCCATCAGGATGCTGCTGTTTGAGGTGTGGAGAAGGAGGTGATTCTAAACGGCTGCTGATTTCCCTGAGTGCTGGCACATATCCGTGTGTGGTGGAGTCATCTCCTGCCCTGAGGGGAAAACTCGTCAACGTGACGTCAGGGTAAACACAGAAAGTTTCAAAAAACAGATTACGATACGGCTCTCTCTCTCTCTCTCTGTCTCTCTCTCTCACACACACACACAGAAGCTAGTACACACATCCACGCACATACTCTCCTCAAACTGATATTGTAAACAAAGAAAAGAGGTGCCTCAAAGCCCAGATTATGATACGACACACACACACATATATATACATGTACTGATGTACACACATACGTACATACACAGGCCTGTACAAACATGTGCATGAACAAACACTCACACACATACACACACACACACACACACACACACATACGCATGCACACACAGACACACACACACACACACGTGAAGCAGTGCTGATTTGCTGCAGTGTCTCTGTGTTACACATCTACCTAATGAGTCACAGAAATGAAGACTAGGTGGGAGCAGCGCTGACATTTCTTTACTACAGAGAAGACGCACACACACACACACACACACACACACACACACACACACTGCTGCCAGCATATAACAGGCAAGATCACAGGCTTTTATCAACTATTAGGTGGGTGGGATGACTAATTAAAAGCTGATTTCTATTAATCTCTAATGAGATATTATTGGTTAACACATGAAACAGAGAGCATGCTTATTATGAATGACAGGGTGGGAATGATTACCACGCCTGGCAATTAATCTTATGAATTAATAATTGCACCTATTGTAATTCTAGGACGTGATATGACACAGTATGTGTGTATAATAAGGAATGCTGGCGAGGAGATGCAGCAAATAGAATTAAAGTGCATGAATTTTGTGTGTGTGTGTGTGTGTGTGTGTGTCTGCGTACATTTTTCTGTGTGTGCATATGTTTGTGCATGCGTGCCCTTGTACGTGTGCATTAGTGGATGCTTGCGTGTGTGTGTGTGTATGTGTGTGTGTGTGTGTGGTGTGTGAGAGGGGTTTGGGGGTGCTTATACACTACCAGTCAAAAGTTTGGACACACGCATTTTTCTTTATTTTTACTATTTTTTCACATTTTAGAATGATAGTAAAGACATCAAAACTGTGAAATAACACAAATGGAATTATACAGTGACCAAAAAAGTGTTAAATAAATCAAAACTATCTTATATTTTAGATTCTTTAAAGTAGTCACCCTTTGTCTTGATGGAAAGGCAAAGGCTTAGGAAAGAAAACTTCACTATTTATATTTGTCTAAGAAACAAATTTCAAGCATTTAAGCACAAGCCTTTAGATAAAAATGGCTTTAATATAATGAAAAACATAGTCAATCAGGTGTGTCCAAACTTTTGACTGGTAGTGTATGTTAGCTGTGTGTTTGTGTTTACATGTGTGTGTGTGTTGTGCATGTGTGTATGTGGGGTGACAGTTATTCCAGACAACAAAAGGAACCCATTGTTCTGAGTTGCTGATCATGGCTGTAATTACTGTTTTATTATCAACTATCCTGGGAGACTTCCATTATTCTTTCATTACAGTGTTACCCCACCATACTATCCCAGAGATTTAGATTAGAGCCGCAGCTCTGCTTTGTTTGTTATTGATTTTGAATATCATTATGTGTTATTCAGTGTTTCTGTATTCCTCACTATTGATCATTCTAATATCATGTAGCTAATTACATACCTTTATGCTATGTGTTATCGACACTCTGCTTAGTTCTGCCTCCCTGCCCTTCCACCTTTCCAGCGCTCTGGAAAATAAAATATAGTTGGGTGTGTGTGTGTGTGTGTGTGTGTGTGTGTGTGTCTCAGCAACGACCATTGAGGCACCCCAGAGCAAGATCTTTAGTTTGAATATATTTTGGCGATCATTACAAAGTTATTTATTATTCATCTCTTCCCATTTACTCACTGGTATTCTAATATCATTTATGTATTACAGTATTACATGCTATAATTATGCTGTGTGTTTTTCAAACTGTGCCTAGCTTAGCTCTGCACTTTGCTATATTATTTCCCTTATTTGCTATTCATGCATTTTTTTTTAGTTATGTAGCATTCTTCATCCTTGTTGAGTTCTGTCATTTAGATTTTTTTCTCTTTTACAATAAGGTGTTGTTGTGCCACTTGTACAATTTGCATTCCTTTTCTCACTCCCCCTTTCCCAGTGTTTGTATCACTTTTGCACATTACTGTAAATAAATTAAAGGAATAAGCATGCTATGACATTAGCTTTGCCTGCAGGGTTTATAATAGGGAAGCGTGCCATATAGTTTATGACTGTGGCTGATGCTGCAAGTATGGGAACAGTGCTTTATTTCATGATCATGAATTGATCTATAGATTAACACAGCTAATGGGCCTCATTCAATACCAGAACTGGGGTAATGTACTGTCCACACGGAACATGCTATTTTATCTGTGTGTGTGTGTTTGTGTGTGTGTGTTATATCTGGGTATGTGTGTGCTGTCTGGGTTTGCTCGTGTGTGATAAATCTGCTCGGTCACAAAACTATAACTCGTTTTTCATCATCCTGCTCTTTACATTGAAGGAGAAGAAATAGAAGAAGAAGAAGCCGTTGAAGAAGTTCCCCTTGATGCATTTATGTTGCATTTATCCTGTCGTAGTAATTTAGCTAATTCATCCTTGAATATTGTAGCGTAGAACTACATAAATTAGTATATTGTAAAAGATGCAACTTCAGCAAATGGTTGCCAAACTATTCCTTGTAGCTTGCGACAGATAAAAAGAAAGTAAAACTTGATTTCTCAAAGGCTTCCTCTTGGTAATGGAGCAAAATTGCAGCCGTAATTCAGCAAGAACGCAGTAAAACAGTAGCGATTTAGAGGAGGTAATCATCTGTGTTTTTGAATAGGTGAGCAGTGAACACCAGGTAATGAAGCAATAAACACCAAGTTTTAACCTCGAGACAGATTTGTGATCATTTACACTGAAAGCCTTCATTTCATGTGGTTTAACACCCCCATGGTAAAGTGCTCCATTCCATTTATACTGTATGGTGCTTTAGATAAAAGCCTTCACCACATCCTGTAACATGTATCCATTAGTTTTCTTTTGGGTTTCTTCAGCAGTTATTTTCCTGCTTATTTCAGGTCAGTCTTCTAATAAAAATGAAATGAAATAATCTGAACTTTAAAATAATAAGACACGCTCCTTTTGTTCCAAACCATTTGAGCTTCACAGAACATGATACCTTTGGAGCAGGAATCAATCCACACGTGTCTATTTTCATCATTTTTCATACAGTTCAAAGCAAAAAAGACAGCTGTGATAAATGGTTCTTTTTCTCCTGGTGTCACTGTTTAAAGTCTGTTTAACACAGAGGGCAGTGAAAACCCAGAATAACACCACTTCTTCTTTTAAATAGTTGGAGCTTGGTAGAACATATAATCTCCAAAACACAAATCATTCCATGTGCCTGTTCTTGTTGTTTGTGATAAAAAGTCAAAGGAAAAAGTTTTTGTTTTTTTTGCTCATATTCTGTCTTTTTGCCTCCTATTCATAATTTGATGTGAAATCTAGATTGAATTATAAAGTGGCAGTTTGTTGTGACCAAGCCACTGTAACTGGTGGCTGGTGGTTGATATCTCACCCTGAATACAATATACATTAGTTAACAGAGACCAAAAAAGCTGTTTTTATCTTACTGTCCCCGTAGTATTGAGTATGCACTCTGCATACATACAGTAAACAAGTAAACATTCGCTCCCACAGTTCCCGGTGTTTATGTATGATAAATAGTGGAGACGGTTTTGACAGCCATGTTGTGGAATGACAATTCCCTAACAAGATTTAGTACTCAGATCACATACTATATTTATAGTTCTCCACACACACACACACACACACACACACACACACACACACACACAGACACACACACACGAAAAACATGCAAATGTACATGCAACATAAATACGTAGCAAACACACTTTATTTCAAATGCAATTGTTTTATTGTCAATATTGTATACAATATTCAATATTACAATATTAACACAGACACCCACTTAAATATATACACACACTTAAAACACAGATGTAAATCTATACTCACATATTAGGCATGCGTTTGCACATCAACATACATATAAAAACACACAGTCAGTCACTCACGTGCACGCAGTTCAGTCCCAATGTAAAAGATGAATAAGCGCACACATACACACACACACCCTTACGTATACACATAAACACACTGACACACACACACTTTGCTGTAGTGTATGCATCATTGCATGTCTCAACACATACCTAAGCTACCATACAACATGACTTATTCATCAACCCAAGTCATAAGTTTCATAAATGTTACATAAAGTTGTCATAAGTTATTCAAACACAAATAGGGATGTGTGTGTGGTGTGTGTGTGTGTGTGTGTGTGTGGTGTGTGTGTGTGTGGTAGATGGGTGTGTGGTGGTGATTGGTGGATGAATACAAAGTAACAGGCCACTGTCTCAATATATGTTTCTATATTGATTGAAATGAACACACATACACAGACATATACGCATGCATGCAAACACACACACACAAACACACACACACACAACACACACACACACACACACACACACACACACACACACACACACACACACACACACACACACACATGTACATACAATCAAATGTTTGGGTCAAATCTTATGCACAAAATACCAGAAAAAAAACTGCTGTATGCTTCCAAAGGGCGCCTACAGTTCTTTATAAACAAGTGCAGAACAATACCAGCCGTCAATTACAGAACAAACACACACACACACACACACACACACACATGCACACACACACATGCACACACACACATGCACACACACACATACACACAGGGGGATAGATGCGGGGTGCAGGGTTAAGTGTTGTGTGGTTTTAGTGGTTTGTAAAGCTTTTTGTCTGCATGTTGGCTGTCCCCTCGGGATACACACACACACACACACACACACACACACACACACACACACACACACACACACACACACAGCGCATACATGGGGCCAAGATGTCCAACGTCTCTGTTCGCACACATGGGGATTAAAACACAGCAAGAGGGAGAAAGTAGAGAAAGAGAGAGGGATGTCTACCAAAGAGAGAGAGAGAGAGAAGAAGAGAGGGAGAGTGGAAAGGAGAGACAAGAGAGAGTTTATGTGAGTGAGAGGGGCAAGGAAAATAAAACAAGAGAAAAAGAGTAAATAGATGGAAAGAGAGGAGCAAGAGAGGGAGAGAAGGATCGAGGGAGAGTCAAAGACAAAGGGGGAGATTCAGGAAGGAGAAGAAGGAAATAGAGGCAGATCTGAGTGAGAGGGAAACAGAAAGGAGAAAGAAAGAGAGAGAGAGATGGGAGGAGAGAGGAGGGGGGTATGGGGGGGCTCTGGGAGTGTGACTACTGTTATTGTTGGTGTTCGTCCCAGGAGAGAGGGATTTTAGACGAAAGATGGAGAATTCCCCTCAGATAGTCTGGTCAAATGAACACATTTTCCCCATCTTCATCCACTGCGTCCTGTGTGTGTGTGAGTGTTAATCCTTTTATGTCTAGGAATATCACGCCATGTGTGTGTGTGTGTGTGTGTGTGTGTGTGTGTGTGTGTGTGTGTGTGTGTGAGAGAGAGAGAGAGAGAGAGAGAGAGAGGGAAGGGACGGAGAGAGATGCATGTTAATGTGTTTAAGTGTGTAATCATGCAGTCTCTGTGCCAGCCAGGGCCAAACTACTTGTCCCACTTTGTCTTTGAAGACCCCCCTGCACACCACACACACACACACGCACACACACACACACACACACACACACACACCCTTGAACTGCCTTAACCTTAAACTAACCCGTTCATGAAGTAAGGACAGGCCAAAATGACCTTACTCTGAAAGTCTAACACTCAAACTCTTTTTTTGAATGACTTTGTCCACAAGCCCTACATAAAATCCTAATCAAATATATTGTAATTTGACAGTCAAATTTCTACTCTTCTGTCTTGGTTTGTATGCCTCGAACATGTGGTGCAAGTTTGAGAAGATCTTTAAAAAACATCAAATATTGGGTCCCAATAAATTGCCAAATGTCTCCTCTTTGCCGTCTGCCCACTCTGCTTGTTCAAATTCAATATATGAAACATTGGTCATTTATAGTGTCAACCTCAAACAGTCAACTTCCAATATATTATAGAGGAGTTTTATGTACTGTATTTTGACCCCATATATCTAAGTCTAGATTTGCCCCTGAGGAAAAAACTGGTCCCACAAGGACAGGAGTGCAAGCATACACACACACACACACACACACACACACACACACACAAGGAGTCTGTGGGGCTCAACAAACTGAGGGGCAGAGTAAATGACCGCCCCAACAGTAATAGTTTGTTTTTATTGCTCTTTCCTGCCTTTCTTCCCTCCCTCCCTTATTCTCTCTTTACTTGATTGCACACTACAGAATTGGGGCCAAAAGAGTCTCTATGGAGGCGTTCACACACACACACACACACACACACACACGCACAGAGAGAGAGAGGAGGAATATGTGTTTCGGATGCTTTATGGTGTATTGAAGCGTCACTGATGGTTTTCTCTCTCCTCTATTTCCGTTTTTTTCCCCCACTTTGTTTTTCCTCTCCCTCCATCTCTTTTTTTCTCTTCCCCCTCTCTCCCTAGATTGCTTGCTGATTGACTGTTCTGTTTTCTATCCTTTTATTTTCTATTTCAATTCATTTTTTGACATGTGTGGTTACAGGAGGTCACCTCCGCTACCATCTTTGTATTTTTCTCCGTTCACATCTCGACCCTGGCAAATAGTGTTGTCCTCAACAAACATTTCGTTCTGCAAACTTGTCCCGTTTTCAAAGTTGTTGTGAAGAGACAGGGCTTTGACAAGAGGGAAGGAAGAAGGAGAAGATGAAAGAGGATAAAGTGGATGAGGAAGTATGACAGAGGAATGGCGAAAGAGGAGGAGGAAGGAGGAGAGAGGAGAAAGAGACTTGTAAGTTGGAGGTGGACAGCAGAAGGCGGAGGACAGAAATTTAGAGCAGGAGGAAAAGAGGAAAGGAGTTGAAAAGAGAAAAACAGGAGGAGGATCAGAGGGAGCAGGGTGGAGAGTGAACCTGCTTCACACTTCAGTTACACACATTCATACCTGGGAGCTGCCCAGTACAACTGCAGTCTTCTACTGTTGGCCACTGGGGGTGTGAACACACCTAAAGTTTTTTTTTTTGGTCCGAACCATGGTGGAAAAGTTCACTTTGTTGCGATTTAGAATTTGGTTCGTTTAGGTTCACACCACAGATAAAAAAAGATGGACCCGTAGGTTTCTGAAGGGCCGTTCTGAAGCCTTAAGATTGGGTTTACAGTCGCCGCCATGCTGACATTTTTTGGAGCCAGCGCAGCCAAAAGAGGCCGAGGATTTGTCCACAGAGCCACAGCGTAGCCTACTATTGGCCTGTAATCGGCAACCTGTGGATCACTGGACAGGAGACCTGTCAATCACTAGGAAAACAACCCCGTTTTATATCCGTTATATCCCGTTAACGATGCAATTATTTTGAAAATCGCCATAAGGACTCACATTGGAAGAAGTGGAATTAGCTACTGAGACCATAACCTCTTGTTGAAAAAATGTATTGACTAGCGAGACTATTGACTAGTGGTCCCATTGACTTGCATGGAGTTGGGCGGTTTGGAGTCCTTTTGGAGCCGGCCTCTAGCGGACGTTAGAGGGACTGTTGCCTGCCACTTCCTTATTGGCTTCAAAACTCACCCGTGGTTTGGCTGCTTGGTTCACACTGACCATTTAGAAGCGCACAAGGGCTTGTAAACAAAAGTCACATGGACTCACAAGTAGCTTGTTTATTGGACAGAGTTTTGCCTGCCAGAGAGAGGAGTTAAAACAATCTGATTCCAGTCTGTAACTTTAGCCAAGCATGATGGACTTTTCTACGCTCTTTGCCATAATTAACCTTCTCCGGTGTTCATACCAGTTCATACCAACGTGCCAATCTCTCAAAAACTTGATTTATTCCTTTGACTGCAGTTGAAGTTCATCAAGCATGCAGCAAAAAAAGCGAGAGGCCTCTAGAAAGGCTACTCCTGTAATTCCCAGGGTTACGGGAGTATTTTATATGTTACGGTGTAAAGCACTAGCTGTCAATTACAGGAAAAAAGACATCAAAAATAAAATGATGCCTTTGCGAGATAGCGGGATAAAAGCAGTACGTGTGTTCATTATGTGCGGTTTGGTGAATGCTCCCATGCTCTACCACTCTATCATCGCCCTGAGCGCTGACCTGGGCCGGCTAATTAGGCCTAGCAGATATGGATGGGGTTTATGTGTACAGCCTCGCCTAGCATCATTCTGTCACTCACTGAAATGACCCAGCCACCTGAACACACTCAATCACTGGGCTGGATTCATATGCATACACATATGCAAGGCATGCGCACATACATATGACACACACACACACACACACACACACACACACACACGTATGTATGCACACAGGCACACAGACACAGGCCTACATCTAGACACATGCACACAGACTCAAATGTATAGACAAACACACACAGAACACATACTAACTCAGGCCTGTGCACACACACACACACACACACGCACATTGGGTTCACACACACACATCGGACTGGGTCAGTTGCATGCTATCACTGCACAGGGTTCATACTGTTTGTCAACACACACACACACACATACACACGCTGCCACGGTATGGATCATATTATGTACTGGATAAACACACACAGGCATGCATGCACACATATTTAAACACACAAGCATGCACATACACACACACACACATACACTGTTCTTTGCTGAATATGTTTTGTAGGCCATGCTTTAAATAACCTTCCAATCCCATTGGCTTATTCCCCTTGCTCTAATACCCATTCCTCCCTCCCTCCCTCCCTCCCTCTGTCCCGCTCCTCACCCTCCTCTCTCTCCCTCCTCCCCATCCTTCGTCTCCTCGCCCTCCATGCCCCTGTTAAACCCCCCTGGGAGACCCCGTAGCGGGATGTGTGGCTAATTAAGGCGACCTGCGCAGACCCCGTGTGTTCGAGTCCCTCTCCTTAGAGATGTGGAGTGTCGTAGAGCGAGCCGCGGTGCCGACGCTAACACTAACTCCCCGTCCCCTGTGTGTATGTGTCTGTGTGTGTGTGTGTGTGTGTGTGTGTGTGTGCCAGCGAAGAGGTGTCAAATGTTGGATATATCCCAGTCCCTTTTCTCTCTCTTTTTCTCTATTCTCTCTCTCTATTCCCCCTCCTTTCGCTCCCTGCGCCCCTCATGTCCTCCCTCTCTCTCCCTCACCACAAGACTATGTCCTTCTCATCCCTTTCTCTCTCTCACCACCCCTCCCTCCTTCCTTTTTCTCCCTGCCCTTCCTCTCCCTCGCTTTCCCAATCAACTCCTTTTCTTTCATTCTTCCCTCCCTCTTCCCCCTGCTCTCCTCCTCTCCCCTCCCCTCCTCAGGTGACGGAGCCCCTGGGTCCCATCTCTGCCGTTTAATTAATTCTTTTCATCGTGTAAATCAAACGTCTACCTCGTGTCCTTGACTCGAGAGCTCTCGAACACGCGCGAGCGAGTGAACGAGACAAACAAACTGAGGGGACCCGGTGCCTCCGTCTCCCAGGAGGAAGCTAAAGGGATCTGCAAAAAAGGGGGAAAAAAAAGAAAAAGGGAAAAGAGAAAGGGGACAGGGAGGGGTGAGTGAAGGAAGGAGGGGAAAAAGTGTTGGGAAAAGTACCGTGTTCTTGGTACTTTTTTTGGAGACGAATGCTTGTGTTGTGAACAACCGGTATAGAGGGAGGGAAAGAGGAGAGGAATGGAGGGAGGCATAATGAAGGACAGAGCAGTTATTCCACTGTCAGATTTGAGGGACGGAGGAAAGTCCCCCTCATGCTTTCATCCCGCACCTATCCCACTTTAGTACTGCAGACAATTCATTCTTGAGTCTCATACAGTCAAACCAAATAAGTCTATTGTAACACAAGGCACATCTGCATGCCTCGTCACTTCTGTGCTAGACCTGTATGCTGTAATTCTTCACATACTGTCTGTTCTCATACACTTATTGTTATATATTGCATATATGGTGATTTTTTTTTTGGCGTAAGGCACAAATCTCACAATGTCTTTATGTCTCAGTAACATCTGCTGCTACGGATACTACTGCTGCTAATTTGCACATCTTGTTAATGCTTAAATCCATACTCATTTTCATTCATAAAATTCTACTTAATATGTCTGAGTGTTGGAACTGTCGGATATATTTAACTCTATTTGGTCTATTTATAACCTATTCCTCTCTGATGCATCCTATTACTTCTTGCTACTGCAATCGCCCATGGGGATCATTAAAATTTAATCTAATCTAATGTAGTCTAATCTAATCTGATCTAGCTCTCTGAACTAGCTACCAAACCATTCTGTGTAACTTCCAGTGACTGAAATTATTGCAATTTACTTATTTTTTATTCCCCTCAATCAATTCCTCTTCAGGATGCAGCCCAAGTGCAGCTACAGTAAAAATTGGCACTTCTTCATTGGTTGCATGTAGACAAAACAGAACACCAAAGCAAGACAAAAAACATAGTTACAAGCCGTTTACAAGGTTACACAAAGGCAGAAATAATAATCTCATTCTTTCAGTGGAGGGAAAGAAGAAAAGGAAAAAGCAAGACGAGAAGTGTGGTGGCACTTTTCGCGACTCCGGTCAGGACTTGTTCATTTTAACAGAGGGAGAGAAAGAGCGAGGTGAAGAGGGAGTTAGGGAGTGAGAAGGCAAACTGTGAAAATGGTTTTTTTTACTTTGTCTTAAAAATTAAGCAAAGGAGGGAGGGAGGGAGGGAGTCAAGAAGGGGACAAAAGAAGGGAGGGAGGGATGGAGAAAAGTGAGGCTCTGAGGAGGGACTGCGCTCTTTGACATGCTGTTTAAACCTCGTGTTTTTAACACCATGCTGAGAGGGTTGGGAAGGGGGGAGGAGAAGAGCGGTGGAAGGAGGGGAAGCACTGAGGTCTTTGCTTTGTGACTCTAGTGAAAGCTTTTCTCGGTAACGGCCAGCTTAGAGAGGAGGAGGAGGAGGAGGAGGAGGGAGGGAGGGGGAGAAACTGGGTATGGGATAACCGATTTTACGTTCCTTTTCTTTTCATGGCTCTGGTGAATGCTTGTATTTTTAGTAGCGAGCAGGAGGAGGGAAGGACGGTGAAAGAGGGAGCAAAGGATGGAGAGAGAGAGAGGGGATGAGAGGGAAGGACGGTGAAAGAGGGAGCAAAGGATGGAGAGAGAGATGGGGGGGGGATGAGGGCTGTACGCTTTGCGCCTTTGCGCTGTGGCTGCCGAGCGCTTGTTTTTCCCTGCTTGTAGAGAAAGAGAGGGATGAAGAAGACAGAGGGAGGGCAAGAGGGGGGATTGGAGGAGAGAGGGGAGTTGGGAGATGAGACAATGTGCTTTGCTTTGAGGCTCCTGTGAACGCTTGTCTTCTTAACATCCAGCTTACAGCGGGGGGGGGAGAAAGAGGGAGAGAGAGAAAGGGAGAAACAGGGAGGGAATGACACAGGTTAAGAGAAGGGACCTTGTGGTTTGCTTTTAGGTCGGGGAACTCTTGGGAGAGCTGGGTGGGATAAGCATTTTAAAGTGGTAATCCTTGAGATCCTTGTTTTTGTTTGGTGCCAAGCATCGCTGTTGTGTTTTGTTTTTTTTTGCACTGCACTTCCTGGAGATTACTTTGCAATCAAACAGCATTGCCAGTACTGTGATGTGTCTTTGCTTGGATTTTCTGTTGATGACAGTTCTGTAGGTACTGCTCTTTTCTTGGTTTGTTCAGCCATCTGTTGTCTGTCTGTGCATCGCCGCTGTTTATAGCCGGATTACCCCATCACACGTACATATCTTCAAAACTTCAGCCTTTCAAAACTAGAGGAAAAAGTGCTGCATTTTTTTTGTATGTTCTGCAATTTTTATTTCCCTTGTCCCCATTAACACCCATGTATTTTTGATAAGGAGGGCTGCTCTTTTACTGGAAATAAGTAAAGCTTTACTTGTTTCATGGTTCGAAGAAACCTGAATAAGATACTGAATAACCAGAATAAGATATACCAACATTACCGGGGATGCTGAGGCATGGATATAGGCCTTTATCTGATCCCATTCAATTTTGTTTTTTCACAGTCTACTGAGTAGGAACCACCATCTACTGAGGTTGGAAGCCTCTGCAGGGAAGCAGAAGAGCAGACAAGGTTGAATTTAAACCAAAAAATATTTATTTTTATTTTTTTTTTATCGTAAGCACACAACAATCAGACAAGGATGAGGAATCAGAGAAGTCCAATGAAGACAGACTTGGTGCTTGCAGATTTTTTTTAACCCTTTATTCAGCTTCACATTCACACAGTTCCACAAGTTCAAGCAGCTACACTGGTGAACCATTAGGGGTTAAATACCATGGTGGTTGTTCAGGGAGGGAAGAGCATTTCTCCTTCACTTTCCCCACAGAGATTTTCCCAGATGTTTTGGGATTCAAACCGGCAACCTTCTGACCTGAGTCTACCTCTAACCCACAAATGGATTGATTGGTAGGCAGGAACGCCTGGCACATGAGCTTTTATTCGTCCTTCTCCACCCGGCCAGTGAGAGAGTGAGTTTTTTGAAGAGTGAGTCCTGGAGCTTCTCTGGAAAAGTTGGAGATTATCAAATCCAAGGACGGCAAGTCGATACTTTGTGTCCGTGAAGAGAAAGTTCTTCCCAAGTTGTCTTGGAGAGAGCAAACTTCTCAAGAAATGCAAGAACAAAGAAGCATCTTTACAGTTTGAGCCGGGCTGAGTGCTTGAGGTCGCGTCATCAACTAAGGCACATTTTTTCCCAGCTGTTTTCAATCATCTCTGCACTAGAGACTATAGTGGTGTTGAATGAATCTACAGATGGTGACTTGACCGTCAGCCAAGTCACCATCTGTATCCTCTGTACATCCTCAGTACATTTCTGGATCTTCTGGAATCTTCTCTTATCTGTCTTTATCTTTCTGTCTTTTCTGTCTTTTCTTTTGGAATTGTTCTTCAGCTGTTAGGTGTAACGTCGAACACGCCATGGAGGACACAAGGAAATACAAGAACGCATAATGAGAAAGACCTCTGAGGTGATTATCAAATCCAAGAAAGCCAAGTCGATATACAGTATGTGTTCTTATGGAGAACGTTCTTCCCAACTCGTCTTTCGAGAGAGAGCAAACTCCTAAAGAATACAAGAACAGAGAAGCATCGTTACAGTTGGAGATGGACTGTGATGTATCGCGAATCTTGGGGCTTCCTATTCGTTCTCGTCGGCCGAGTCACCATCCGATATATCCCGAGTAAATTTCTGGGATCTTAATCTATCCTCAGCGTTCTTTTGTTTATGAATCACACTCCTGCCGTCAGATCCAGTTTTATGTCAGTCGCGTCATGAAGGACAAAAGAAGAACGCACACTGACAAAGACATCTGGAGTCTTTTTTGTTTTGATGGGCTCGGTTGCACGTCCCGGTGTGAAAGTGAAAAGCGTCCTTCCCTCCTACCTGTCAGCAATTGCTTCCTCCTGTCGATAACAGGCTGTACATGTGTTTCATAGCTGACAACAACAACTGTCCTCACTTCTGATGTCTGTTCTCTCTCTCTCTCTCTCTCTCTCACTCTTACTATCTCACACATCTTTTTCCTGTCTCTCTCTCTCTCTCTCTGTATAATTCTACCACTCTCCTTCTTCTCTATCCCACTCCCACCCTCTATGCCTTTCCCTTTCCCGTCTTCTTTCTTTCTCTCTGTCTTTATCTAGCTTGTTCTACCTCTACCTCCCTCTCTCTTGTTATCTATTTCCGTCTCCATTTCAGTTTCTTAACAAGCTGCTTCCTGTCTGCCACAGCTGTTGATTGCCTAATTACCTTGCCTTTCACACACACACACACACACACACACAAACACACACACACACACACACACGCGCACACACACACACACACACACAGTAACTGGTAGCACGCACATACACACACACACACACACACACATATAAAGATTGCTAGGACTAAAGCTATTGTTTACAGTTCATTTTATGACAGAGATGCTGTATTGGTGTGTGTGTGTCCTAATATTCATATTCAACTCATATGTGCTGAATAATGCCACATTTTGCCAGTAATTTTACAACAATAAATAAGGCCTTTTCCTAAAGAGCTGTCATTTTGAAGCCTAGCCATCTGGGGCACAGCTAATTTGTCAATGATAATACCAGTGTCTCTTTTTAATTAGAAGTAAATAATTCTTACCATTATCTAGTTAATTAATAGTGGAGACAGCGAGACAGCAACATATGTAAAAGTCAACATGGTGACAAAAATACAAGATAGATGTTTGTATTTGGTTCAGTAACGAATGGTTTTGATGGGAATCTACAAGCGGGAAACAGATATGTACTCCACTAGCATGTGTGTGTGTGTGTGTGTGTGTGTGTGTGTGCGTGTGTGTGTGTGTGTGTGTGTGTGAGTGTACATGTGTCTGTCTGAATGTGCTTGACTTTGTCCTTTTTCTATGTCACATGTGGATTTACAGTTCTTATTTCCCCTTCTACAACACAAATTGAGCGCCCATTCACAGCATTTTTTTTTTTTTTTGTTTTGTCAGGAAAAAAAGAGGTGATAACGTTCCAGTCTTTAGTTTTGTTGTCCCTCTTCCAACACGGCGGGCGGGCGCGTCCCTCGTAACCAATGGTAAACACTCGCCAAACTCTGGGTGACAGGTCTCACGGCAGCCTCAGGGTCTGTCTCTCCAATTGTCCCGCTCACAGATTAGGTTTTATGGTTTAATTTATTTGCACAAACAAATGATAAAAACTGAAATAAAGAGGAAATACAATCTGTGCAGACGAAGAACCCCCAAGGGGCCTTAGAAAAATGTCTTACACCAAAAGAAAAAAACATAAAAATAAAAGACGACAAAACGCAGAGATAGGTGAAATGGGTTACAAAAATGAAACAGAGAGAATAACAGAGAGAATGGACAAACAACAAAATACCCAAATAACAGGTAAGGACAATAGTATGAATTAAAAAAAAACTCTGAAGCTGGGAAAGTGTTGTGTATTCAAAGAGATTGAGGGACAGAGTGTGTGTTGTGTTACTGGTAGTGTGTGTACTTGTGTGGGATTGTGTATAATGAAGAAAGAGAGAGAGTGTGTTGTGATACTGGCAGGGTGTGTGTGTGTGTGTGTGTATATCTGTTGAAAGTCTGGTTTCTAGCTCTGGGACATTTGTTCCTGTTCATAAATATTGTTTTGGACTGAAATGATAGGGATGACTTATGAGATTTTTTTTTTTTCAGATTGGATATTCCCTTTAGGATTTGACTTAAGCCCAGCCAATAACGGACGTTATCTGGACTGTGGATCACCGCCAGTATAAATCTCTTTCCATCTCTCTTTTTTTGCATCTCTGTCTCTTTCACTCTCTCTCTCTGTCTCCTTCTCCCACGCAAATGTGTTGGTCTGAAATACTGAAATATTATTTATTGCCAACCATGAATATCACAACAACAACTATAAGTCAATCAATAATACCATATTGTTTGATGGCTAAACCAAGGAATAATCGAAGGCTATATGATATGCATCTTTTTTTTCCATTGTTATTGTCCCTTTTTTTCTCCTGGAATATATTGCAATTTTTTGGTATTCTATACAAGACACTCTCTCACTCTTTTTCTCTTTGTTCTCTCGGATTTGCTCTGTATCTGTCTCTTCTACCTCTGTCTTTTTTTATCCCTTTCAATCCCTCTTTCTCCCTCTTTCTCTCTGTCTGTCTGTCTGTCTCAGCCTTCACCTCTGATGTGTGTATGTGGTCTGAAGTTCAACATCAGTATGAATCTGTATTATTTTGTTGCAAATTATGATGTATCGAATTAGAAAAGCTGGTATGGAAATGGCAAAATTCGTTAAAATTGTTAGTTGATAGAAATACAAGTTTATCCTTGAGAAAATTTTAAGAAAAAAATTACTTTAACTATAAATCTTCACAATTTAACCTCCCATAATTCTCTTTCCTTATCGAATGCGTCTCAAGGACGTTACACGATGGCAGACGTTGCACGAACACATTGTTGCATCAGCAGTGCTTCTATGCATGTGTGTAATATGCTAACAGCAATGTTAGCTAACGATTTAATTATGTCTATATGTCACTGCCACACGTATGCCAAGGGACTGTACTGAATCTGTACTTGTTTGACATTCAGGAAGCCAATTTATTGGCTTCACCCAGTGTCCGAAATTAACTTTTTCACTTACCTGCCAAGGGCTGGTAAACTGAAAAAAAAAATAAATGCCAAGAATATTTTTTTATGAGCAAAAATAAGTAATATTATACATTTTTCATAGAAATATCACCCTAAATGTTTTCAGTGTTACTTTGTGTATAGAATCTGGGACTGTGTAAAACATTCACTAAAGAGATACGATTTTGAGTTTTAATTTAAAACTTGCTCACTCACTTATAGCCTACATTGTGTCTTTTTCTATTTTAGTCTAATTGTTTGTTTTTTGTTGTTTGTTTTGTTTTTTTGGTGGCCTCACACCTGCCATGTGTCGCCACATAGGAGTAACATTAAGTTTCAACTAATGTTAGACTAGTTAGAAATTTAGACACTGTCTCTTTAGCGCCATGTGTCACGGGCAGCCAATCAGGAGCCTGCTTGATACAGAGCCACTGGTTGGCTTGTATTTGATTGGCTCATGGTCAGAGAGAGCCAGTGTGCCGGGTGACCCTTATTGATTTAGACATACTTTACCAGCATTTGGCACATCAACCCAGCTGATGGAGACTTGAACTAATTTGCACAACATTTTTTGCAACTTTTCAAATCTTTGCTTGTCAGTTGGTTTGGAAATAATCTTTTTCTCCATCCCTTGTCCCTCCTCTCCTTTTCGCACCCTCCCTCCCTCTCTCAACTTTTCAACCTCTGTCATCTCTCTCTCTCTCTCTCTCCTTGCTGCCTCATTCTTATCTGACCTGCGGCTCAACATCAGTGGAAATCTCTCTCTCTCTCTCTCTCTCTCTCTCTCTCTCTCTGATTAACGATTCTGATTATGTGTGCCAGGATACCCATTAGCTTGGACACACACAAAGGCCAATTTGCCTCTGCCATCCTTTCCATTACTCACACAAACACACACACACACACACACACACACCTTACACACACACACACACACACACATTCTAACATATGCGCATACACACCCACTTGAGCACACAGATTGTCACCATAACCCACAAACATACCCACAGACATACGTTTCACATACTTCCACACACCGCAGAAGTGCAAATGCTCTTGAGACTAATTATCAGTCAGGTGTGTCGTCTTATATTTATTTGGGCCAGCGAGGTGCTAACAAGCATTTCTCTTTCCTCTTTTGCTTTCTGTCTATTTTGCCATATGTCTGCCTGTTTCTCGCTCTACTCTTCTGTTTCTACATCTGTCTCACCATTTTCATCTCTCTCTTTATCCCTCTGTCTTTCCATTCTTCTCTCTGCATCTTCCTCTTTCTCTCTCTCTCTCTCTCTCTCTCACACGGACATTGCTGAGTTGGGGGTTTTAGAGTTTGTATTCAGTGTCAGATCGAATGAAAGACTGCAGGAGACAAGGGGTGAGGAAGAAGCAGTGCGGTGCATTTAAAACAACAACGACAAAAAAAAAAAAAAAAAAAGAAGACACGTTTTGGGTCAGGCCTACTACTAGGAGAATGTGTTAAGTTTTACACAAGGAAAAGCACTTCAGAGGGCTGACACGGTCTCAGCAGTCTACAGCGGTAAGCCCTGTAAAGTCCCAGTGATGTAGTGTTAAATAAAAAGGTATCTAAGCTATGACCTCCAGCTGGGGGTCAGCATAAGACA